>NC_135232.1:957025038-957067538 GCF_051348905.1 Ranitomeya variabilis
AGATCGCAATTAGCTAGAATCCACCCAGGCAAAAATTACCTGCCCAGGTTTGCAATCAGGTCCACTGTAGTACCCCTTTTGGCCATCAGGATGTGATGTGAGTCAAGTGCAAATTTCTATGTGAAAAATGTGATTCTGGTAATAACCCTTTAATTATGCCATTTACAAAGTACAGTAAATGCATACTTCTTGTTAATATACAGACTAAGCCTAACATTAAAATTTATTTTCTTTATCCTTGTGTAATTTTCATCTCTATTTGACCCCTGTGCATCCAGCTTCACATAAGAATAGGACCTTGCATTCAGCTATCTACTAAAACTACATTTCTCACCAGTGCTGGCTTCTCCTCGGTGCTGCAGACCCCATCCCTCTCCCGTGTGTGCCTGTCTAGCTTAATGATCAGAGAGGTTTGACTAATCTAAGTGAGGAATGCACCTTATGATTCTCTGCTCTACAAACTCAATACACAAAAAAGTTACAGTGCTACACTGCAGCTATACTGATTCATAGAATGTTAAGAGTTGGAAGGGACCCCCAGGGTCATCATGTCCCTGCTCAATACAGGATTCACTAAACCATCTCAGACAGATGTCTGTCCAGTCTCTGTTGGAAGGCTTCCATAGAAAGAACTCACCAGTTGGAACCCTATGTAAAATGTAAAGAAAACAATGCAACGATTTAGAAATCTCTTGCAGCCATATTTTACTCGCAACAGAAGATAAAACACAGATCAGAAGGTGAAAGACATTTAACAAATTTATTTGAAAAAATTAACTCATTTAGAAATGGATGGCAGCAACACATCTCAAAAAAGTTGGGTTAAGTATAACAAATGGCTTGAAATGTAAGTGGGGTACTAGTGAAAAACAGCCGGCTGGTCAACCTTTAACTAGTGATGAGCGAATATACTTGTTGCTCTGGTTTTCCCGGAGCACGCTCAGGTGACCTCCGAGTATTTGTTAGTGTTCGGAGATTAAGTTTTCATCACCGCAGCTGAATGATTTACAGCTATTAGCCAGGCTGTGTACATGTGGGGGTTGCTTGGTTGGTAGGGAATCTCCACATGTAATCAAGCTGGCTAATAGCTGTAAATCATTCAGCTGCGGCGATGAAAACGTAATCTCCGAACACTAACAAAGACTCGGAGGTCACCCGAGCGTGCTCGGGAAAACCCGAGCAACGAGTATATTCGCTCATCACTACTTTTAACCAAGACACATGACTGTATTAAAAAAAAAAAAAAGAGCATGTTAGAGAGGCAGAATTTCTCAGAAGCTAAGATGGTCAGAGGGACCCCAATATGTGAATGATGGTCTAAAAATTGTAGAAACATTTCTGAAAAATATTCCTCAATTTAAATTGCAAAGGCTTTTAATATCCCACCATCTATAGTACATATCAAAAGATTCAGAGTTTAGGGATAAATCCATGTGCACAAGGTATGGTCAATACTGAATGCTTGTGATCTATGGGCCCTCAGCCGGCACTGAACTAAAATCAGACATGATTCAGTTGTGAAAATCACTGCATAGGCTCAGGGAGACTTCCACAAATGTAAATGAAGGCTGAAAAAGCCATATATCAACACAATACAGAAACACAGTTGTCATATCTGAACCAAAACTCAATTAACCCCTTAGCGACAGAGCCTATTTTGTCCTTAATGACCAAGCCAATTTTTACAATTCTGACCACTGTCACATTATGAGGTTCTAGCTCTGGAACGCTTCAACGTATCCCAATGATTCTGAGACTGTTTCTTCATGACACATTATACTTTATGTTACTGGTAAAATTTATTTGATATGACTTGCGTTTATTTATGATAAAAATGGAAATTTGGCAAAAATTTGAACATTTTGCAATTTTCAAACTTTTAGCTTTTGTGCCTTTAAATCAGAGAGTCATATCGCACAAAATAATTAATAAATAACATTTCCCACATGTCTACTTTACATCAGCACAATTTTGGAAACATAATTTTCTTTTGTTGGAAAGTTCTAAAGATTCAAAGTTGATCTGCGATTTCTCATTTTTACAACAAAATTTACAAAACCATTTTTTTTTTTAGGGACACCTCACATTTTTAGTGAGTTTGGCGGTTGGGGGGGGGGGTCAATATGACAGAAAATACACCAAAGTGACACCATTCTAAAAACTGCACCCCTCAAGGTGCTGAAAACCACATTCAAGACGTTTATTAACCCTTCAGGTGCTTCACGAGAACTAAAGCAATGTGGAAGGAAAAAATGAACATTTTACTTTTTTCACAAAAAATGTACTTTGATACCATACTTTTATTTTCACAAGGGTATCAGGAGAAAATAGACCACAAAACTTGTGCAATTTCTCCAAAGTATGCCGATACCTCATATGTGGGGGAAAGCCACTGTTTGGACGCATAGCAGGGCTCAGAAGGGAGGGAGCACCGTTTGACTTTTTGAACAGAAAATTTTTGGAATGAAAGCCGGGCGCCATGTCATGTTTGGAGACCCCTGATGTACCTTAACAGTGGAAACCCCCCCAGTTCTAACTCCAGCCTACCATAGCCCTACCCCTGACCCTAATCCCAACCCTAACCCCAACCGTAACCCCAACATTAACCCAACACAAGCCTAAACCCAATACAACCCTAACAGTAGCCCCAACCCTAACCCCAACACTAACCCTAGCTCTAACCCCAACCCTACCTGCAAAAATTGGGGGGGAAAAATGGTCACTTTTACCTAACTAAGGGTGTGATAAAGGGGGGTTTGATTTACTTTTTATTTATTTTGATCACTGTGATGGGGTCTATCACAGTGATCAAAATGAACCAATAGGAAAACTCTCCCGTTGTTGCCGACCGATCTCTAGGCGGGCGCACTGTGCATGCGCCCGCCATTTTCTTCCAGGAAGACGACGCAGAGGGCTGGGGGTCAGAACCAGAGGGTCCAGGAATATCAGAGGTAGCGGGGAAGGCTCAGGGGACCCCATATCTCAACCGTCTGGCATGCTAGATCACATCAGAGGAGAAATGAATGGGAAATCGGACCACCGATAGCCGAGACCCAGGAAATTTTCCAACGCTGGGTGGAGCTATAGCCTTATTTCTCATTCCCCTTTAAAAGAGTGTGTGTGTGCGTATACATGTGTGTGCGTATACATGTGTGTGCGTATACATGTGTGTGCGTATACATGTGTGTGCGTATACATGTGTGTGCGTGGAGCGTATCAGTGAAGAAGCAGGAAAAGTGATTACAGTTTGCTGACCCTTCACAACCCCTAACTGGAAGCGAGCAGCTACAGGAGACCAACTTTATTTTATCCTTGTAGCCACATTTTCAGTTAGATAGCCACATATATTTAACCCCTTCACGCCACGGCCCTTTTTCGCTTTTGCGTTTTCGTTTTTTGCTCCCCTTCTTCCCAGAGCCATAACTTTTTTATTTTTCCGTCAATATGGCCATGTGAGGGCTTATTTTTTGCGGGACGAGTTGTACTTTTGAACGACACCATTGGTTTTACCATGTCTTGTACTAGAAAACGGGAAAAAAATTCCAAGTGTGGTGAAATTGCAAAAAAAGTGCAATCCCACACTAGTTTTTTGTTTGGCTTTTTTGCTAGGTTCACTAAATGCTAAAACTGACCTGATATTATGATTCTCCATTACAAGTTCATAGACACCTAACATGTCTAGGTTTTTTTTTTTGTTTTTTTTTATCTAAATGGTGAAAAAAAATTCAAAACTTTGCTAAAAAAAGAAAAAATTTTAAAAATTTAAACTTTTATATTTTTTTATTTTTTTCATATTTTTAAAAACTTTTTTTTAACTTTTGCCATGCTTCAATAGCCTCCATGGGAGGCTAGAAGCTGGCACCACTCGATCGGCTCTGCTACATAGCAGCTATCATCAGATCGCTGCTATGTAGCTGAAATGCAGGTGTGCTATGAGTACCGACCACCGGAGCCCACATCGAAGGGGGAGACACGACATGCGCAGTACTAGTACAGCGCATGTCGTGGAGGGGTTAAAATAGTATTTACCAGCTGACGAGCATTATGAGTGCAAGTAAATATTGCTTTTTCGCTGACATGTTACCTTTAATAACTCTATAATGAAACAGATTTGCATTTTAATTCTTTACCATTTTCAAGATCTCATTTTCAGGTCAATGAACTAGAATATTCTTTAGAATTGGTTTCTCAAGTGTGGTCTTGATTGTTCTCTGGAAACTTTTATAAGAACAAAGCCGCACCATTACTACAGTGCAGAAATAAGGAAAAAAAGCATGTAAATACATGCCGTTTTACTGAAAAATCACTGTACAGTACATAAAACAACTGAATCCTTGTTTTATATGTGATTGGCAATGCCTTAATTTTTTAATCAGTAGATACAGCTACAACATCCTGGCAGCTCTGACATGTTTTCTTGAATTATGATCCCAACTTACATAACTCATGTGAACGTGTGGGGAATATGAACATGAATTTCCCATTGTCTCTTTCATTTTAGTCTGAAATTTACCACATTAAATCAGAGGCTTGGGCGGCTTCTCTGCAATCCCCCGTACTTCAAACTGTAGCTCAGCCTATGTAATGTATATACAGCAGCATCCCGTTACGTCGTCACCAGCAAATCAGCAGGACTTTCCTTTTTAACAATAGAATGATTATAAACTACAACTAAAGCACCAGAGAGATAAAGGAGAATATCCGGAAAGTTAATAAATATAGGAAATATTAAGAAATTGCATTCATCCTACTTCCCAATTTGTTTCCCTTTACAAAACAGATATTGTTTCCAGCACATCATAATCAATGTTTTGCTACATGCAAAATACGTAACGACATAAATTAAATGTATAATTATGCTCTCTATATATATATTTATATTACGGACATATACACACACACTAAAAATATATGGTATACATAGACACCCATTAACAACCAAATGGGAGAAAAGATCAGTTTTCAAATATTTAATAACTTCCTCTGACAGTCATTTTCTTTGCACAGTGTTAGCTGCAGACTTTTACTGTAGGGTTATGGGTTTAGTTTAGCTAGTTATAGACGAAATTCCTGGCCTTATTCCTGTATATTACCATATATGTTCTGTTAAATATTCCCCAATGTTACCTGCATTAGGCCAAACAAATAGTAGAATTCCAGATTAAAACACGACAGGGCAAACAATCAATTCTTGTTCTGCAGCAATTAAAATTATCTGGATCTATTGGATTGTAAGGCAGATTCCTACTAATTACATAGAAAATAATGAAATGCATAACAAAAATTAAATGAGCAGCAATTGAAAATTTTGGAATACTTAAAAAAAAAAATTGATTTAAAAGCCGCAGTTCTTTCTGTAATTGAATGTGTGTCATTAATTTGGAAGACAAATGGACATTGAATAATATGTTTATTTCGGAGTGGGGCCAATTCAGGGGAATAGACGTCTGCACTACAGAAATCAGAACTGTACAGGGAATAGAATCACGTTCTTCACTCCACGTTTTTTTTCCGCTTTTAATTTTTTTGTTCCTGTCAAGAAGCCTATAGCAACATTCATGAAAATATGAAAATTATGCCATACCAAGAGCTTGCTCGTTTAAAAAAAATGAAAAAGCAAAATAAAAAAATAGCCAAATTGTGAAAAGTTAAAATATTAAGCTCTGTATACAAGTCGTGTCATACAAAAAAAAAGCTATTTTCTTGCAGCAATAACGGAAATTTGCAGGGAAATACTGTTTTAAACGTGTGGGGAGAAAGTTATGCAACTTTATCATGCCTGCTTACATAGGGAACTAACAATTAAAATACATCAAGGAATGAATCCACAAAGGTAAACTCCTCCTTTGCGAACACAGTGTTCTGTTGTCTCCGAGGTGCAGACGTTGCTCGGTTCAGATTCCAGCTCTGATGATGCAGCAAAGGTCTAGAATTAGAAATAATCTAAACTTGACAAAGGAATAATCTTAAAGTGATGATGTGAAAAGCTAATGGCGTGGTGAATGGAGAGGAGTGCCACTCGGTGGCTTCAGAAGCAGTGCCAGTGCAGCCATGCTGTGCACCGAGCAGACATTGCCCTCTCCCCAGGGATACATAAATGCATGCTGCCAGGACCAGCCCCTTTGATAACTAGCTATGCTGAATTACTCAAACACTATCAAATTTTATTAAAACCTCATCAAGGGAAGAAATCAAATCACTTATTAAGCTCTACAATTATTGTAAAGCGAGCAGTTTAAATGAGAGGAGGAGATAATGACATTACTGGCTCAACTTAAAGAAATTCTCAACGGTACAATCCTGAGATGTTCTGTTGGCCTGAAATTTATGTAAATTGAATTCATCCATAATTAGTTATTACCCGCTGAGTAAAAAAAAAAACAAAAAAAAACAAAACACAGTTTTCTAAAACAATTAGTTCTTAAAGGCAATGCATTTTAATTGGAAATGGGCACTGTTCAGCAAAAGATTTTTATAATAAAAATATAAAAAAAATAAAGTGTATACCATATGTATTGCATCGTCACACGCACAATACCATCAGGTCAGCAAAAATATGTGTGGAAAGCCATACCAATAAGGTTAGATAAAGAAAAACATGACAAGATTTTTAGGTGTTCAGGGAAACTGCTAGAACATAAAGCTTCAAAATAAACTGAGGGGGCCAAAAAGTCAAATAAACCCTCCCAAGGAGAGCATAATCGATAGCGTAATATGGGATTATATGTCACGCCTGCGGCCGGGCCTGTTTACATTCCGCAGGCACATCATCTTGAAGTGCAAACAAGAGCGGTGTGTGCGCAGGACAGACGTGCAACTGCATCTTAGGCGAGGAGGGTTCTGCTCTCCTCATCCGGGAGGTGAAATCCCTACTGAACAGCTGTAAACACCGTGTATTGCTACGGATGGAAGTTACAAACTTTGCTCACAATTCTAACCAAACAACTCAATATTTGAGTAATATAAAGGAAAAAACACAATTAGCAAAAATCCATTGTTTAATTGAGTGTAAAGTTTACATTTTCATTACAACTGAGAGATCAACAATGCTTTTTTCATAGGTTATACCATTTTATGAAAAAAAAAAAAAGGAATAAGTAATCTAATCATGGAGTGTTCTAGCACATCCGATGTATCAGCAGATTATCCACATTAACTGTGGGTTTTATTTAATTTTATTTTACTATTTAAAAAAAAAGGTATTTTGTTAGCAGTTTAGATCAACAAGAACTACTGCCAGAGATAGATAGGATAGGTGTAGAGATGTTCAAAAATACCGTACCTTAATACTGCTGCTAAAACAGTAAAGAGGAAAAAAAAATCAAGTTTGATTATAGCACGTGCCTCTCCCACAAGTGCTCCACAGATGGCCATTGAGGCTGAAGTGCTCCACAGATGGCCACTGAGGCTGAAAGTGCTCCACAGATGGCCACTGAGGCTGAAAGTGCTCCACAGATGGCCACTGAGGCTGAAAGTGCTCCACAGATGGCCACTGAGGCTGAAAGTGCTCCACAGATGGCCACTGAGGCTGAAGTGCTCCACAGATGGCCACTGAGGCTGAAAGTGCTCCACAGATGGCCACTGAGGCTGAAAGTGCTCTACAGATGGCCACTGAGCATGAAAGTGCTCCACAGATGGCCACTGAGCATGAAAGTGCTCCACAGATAACCACTGAGGCTGAAGTGCTCCACAGATGACCACTGAGGCTGAAGTGCTCCACAGATGGCCACTGAGGCTGAAAGTGCTCCACAGATGGCCACTGAGGCTGAAAGTGCTCCACAGATGGCCACTGAGGCTGAAAGTGCTCCACAGATGGCCACTGAGGCTGAAAGTGCTCTACAGATGGCCACTGAGGCTGAAAGTGCTCCACAGATGGCCACTGAGGCTGAAGTGCTCCACAGATGGCCACTGAGGCTGAAGTGCTCCACAGATGGCCACTGAGGCTGAAAGTGCTCCACAGATGGCCACTGAGGCTGAAAGTGCTCTACAGATGGCCACTGAGCATGAAAGTGCTCCACAGATGGCCACTGAGCATGAAAGTGCTCCACAGATGACCACTGAGGCTGAAGTGCTCCACAGATGGCCACTGAGGCTGAAAGTGCTCCACAGATGGCCACTGAAGCTGAAGTGCTCCATAGATGGCCACTGAGGCTGAAAGTGTTCTGTAGATGGCCACTGAGGCTGAAAGTGCTCCACAGATGGCCACTGAGCATGAAAGTGCTCCACAGATGGCCACTGAGCATGAAGTGCTCCACAGATGACCATTGAGGCTGAAGTGCTCCACAGATGGCCACTGAGGCTGAAGTGCTCCACAGATGGCAACTGAGGCTGAAGTGCTCCATAGATGGCCACTGAGGCTGAAAGTGCTCCACAGATGGCCACTGAGGCTGCAAGTGCTCTACAGATAGCCACTGAGGCTGAAAGTGCTCCACAGATGGCCACTGAGGCTGAAAGTGCTCCACAGATGGCCACTGAGGCTGAAAGTGCTCCACAGATGGCCACTGAGGCTGAAGTGCTCCATAGATGGCCACTGAGGCTGAAAGTGTTCTGTAGATGGCCACTGAGGCTGAAAGTGCTCCACAGATGGCCACTGAGGCTGAAAGTGCTCCACAGATGGCCACTGAGGCTGAAAGTGCTCCACAGATGGCCACTGAGGCTGAAAGTGCTCCACAGATGGCCACTGAGGTTGAAAGTGCTCCACAGATGGCAACTGAGGCTGAAAGTGCTCGACAGATAGCCACTGAGGTTGAAAGTGCTCCACAGATGGTCACTGAGGCTTAAAGTGCTCCACAGATGGCCACTGAGGCTGAAAGTGCTCCACAGATGGCCACTGAGGCTGAAAGTGCTCCACAGATGGCCAGAGGCTGAAAGTGCTCCACAGATGGCCACTGAGGCTGAAAGTGCTCCACAGATGGCCCCTAAGGCTGAACTGCCACGTAGATGGCCACTAAGGCTGAAGCGCCTCGTAGAGGAGCACGAAGGCTGAAATGCCCCATAGAGGAGCACAAAGGCTGAAGTTCCCCATAGATGGTTCCTAATGCTGAATTGCTGCACAGATTACCACTAAAGCTGAAATGTTCCATAGATGACCACTAAGGCTGAAGAGCTATCGGCTTTTAACCATAAAGGTTATTCCCTTCCCTCTAATCTTGAGTGACAGCTGTAGCAGTTTCCTGGTTGGATGTTACAGCCAACACTCAAAGGCATAATGGATCATTTGGGCAGCTCTTATTGCTGAGAGCCAAGAGCACTTATGACTTAGGGACTTTTTTGTGCACTTACAATAGTAGAATCCAACTTTACTTATTAATGTTGATCTGGGAATAGTACAATAAAGTGTCTTTAAATATTTTTACAGGTCTTTTATTTAGCACCTTCTGAAACTTATAGGATGGACAGACTTCTTTAAACCACAATATTTTTATCAACCACAAATATGGTATGACCATTTTGCATGAACTAATGCTGGATCTGGGTCTGAATGAGTCTACATTCACACATCTATGTACGGACTACCTGCTGGTCTCCCGAGTCAAAACTCAACAGTCTTCTACATATAGAATGATGTTGTGTTCAAGTCAGGAGACCCATCTACTCAGACAGCAACACACGGATGTGTAAATATAGCCAAAAAACAATTTTCTTTGTTTAGCTTCTTCCCTAGTGTCCTGCCAGTCGGTGCATACTGGAAATCAATGCTAGGTAGCTTTAGTCTTGAGAGTATATGTAAGGAGGAGATGCTTCCAACATCTTACAAAGAGCCTTTGGAGGGTGCACAGAAAGGTAAGGTGTGCTCATTAAAGTCAACTGTTGCTTTCCTTTACGTATAAATGAAATAAAAGTTACCAGTAGAGTGTTACCCATATAAGTCATTTATGGGCTGTATAAATAGAAGACATCAAATTGTTAGTTGCCTATAACATAATGATTCCTTTCCTTGGACTGCCTTCATTGCTTGTGATGTAGTTGACTAAATTCTATGCACTTGCTTCCACAAATTTTCAAAGGGTTTGTCCATTGGACCACTAGAAAAAGTTTCCTATAAAAAAGGTGCAAACAGGAAAAAAAAAAAATCTGCTGACACCAACATGTAGATATGACACATGTATGTGCAGGCTTATTCTTACTTTACGGGACACATACACAAGAAGCCACCGATACTCTCTGATCAGGTCAATGAAGGTTGATCTTTCCTAGACATTATTACTTTCAGTATTCCTAAACTCTGGAGAAAGATCATTTACAATTACAAGTACTAGTGGGCAGTAATTAGCATATATACATATTATCCCACCAGCCACAGGGCCTAGTTCCTCCCTTTAAGCAATAATCAATTTATGTGCCACACAATGCGTATACGAATCCTCAAGAGAGACTTCAGCGGAGATGGAAGATCCTTAATCATGTGCCGTGTGCTTTGGTCTCCACTATGCTTGCACTATTTGTAGCTGCATAATGGATATCCAATACAGCTCATTACAGACAATAAGAAAATAAATCACTATATTGACATACGTCTTCATTATGACAGTTAACTGCAGCAAAGGGTTTTTATTACAAAAAGGGAAGTGACCGCATGTGGGAGAGTGAAGCGCAGCTGGGAGCCCATTACCTCCCCTCCTCTGTTACTGCTCTATATTGTGGTTTGCCACAACAGACAATGACATTATGGATCAGTATGTAAAATCCGAGATGTACTTACCAAGAAACTCCCAAATGCAGAATTAAATATAGCGGCAGCCTGTAGGAAAATAAATTGCAATGCTGATTAGTACACTTTTATATATAAAAATATTGAACATAGAAATGATAGAAAAGTTGTTACGATAATGGTGATATACAAGGGAGTGTTATTAATTATTCGTGATTTTCCATTAGGTTTTTTTTTTTTTTTCACCACTAGTTTTCCAAATTTTCCATACAACTTTTTGGTACACAGGCTAGTGTTTAATATTTTGATTTTTCAATAGTTGTATTTCATTTTTGTTATGCCATTGAGTAATCTCTGAAAAAAACATTGAAATGGACATAACAAAAGAAGTGGTTACAAATATGGTGATAATCATGGGAATGTTATTAATTATTCAATATTTTACATATGAACACCTGTCCCTGACCAATAAGTCCAGATTCATAAATTACGACAAAGGCACACAGTACAGGTTTTGGTATAGCAATATTATGCACGCTGGATTTACTGAATCTTTAAAGAAGCACTCCCATCAAAACTTATCCTCTTAATATACTGCAATCATTATATAATTATATATTATCTCTGGCGGTCCCAATAAAAATTAATGGAACAGATGTGCGCATGATCGACCATCTCTCTTCACACAGAGCCCTTCAGAGCCCTGTTCTCTGGATCAGCAAAGGACCCAATGGCAAGACCCCCAGTAATTAGGAAGTTTTGCAGTATCCAATGGATAGGAAATAACTTAGACATGGGTGAGCTCACAGGGGTAGAGTCCTTCAATTGACCATTCAATGCCTACCCATGTACTGTATATGTAATAATATCATAAGTCATCCCTGTGATCAAGGGAGATTTAGCATATTTTTCTTTCAAGGAAGCTGGGAATAACTCTTCGCTCCTCAATATGGCCAGTGCGACATGAAATGCAATCTAGTGTCTCCCACAACGCAATCACAAAGTATAGAAATCAATGTAAAAAACAGGAATGTCCACCGTTACCGATTTCCTTCGGGTTCATCCTAGTTCCATTGTGGGTTTTGGAATAATACCTAACGAGAATGATCATCACAGTAGTAAGTTGTAAATGTGAGCGCTCTGCCTCCTATGGATTACACTGTCACTCTGATCTCCTTTTGTGCAGCATCACTATTCAGAAACCTCTGTGTAGCTCTAGCCCTAGGCAGTCAATGGTCCTTCAGCTGCGGTGGGACGAGAAATATCAACATGCCCTGACAACCTTTCACAATGCTGCTCCGAGATTTTCATTTGATACTAAAAGACTGGTTGCATGTTGCTAAGAAACAACCCCATCCACTAATACGTGACCCACACACTCACTTATCCCAAGTTTTGTAACTGGGAACTGACTTATCGCTAGGGAAAATTATATATGGTAGATTTTACTTCTAATCGTACAAGGATTTAAGGACAGGCCTTTGCCAGCTCTGTTTAAGCACAAAGTAAAAAAAAGTTAAAAAAAAAAAAAAAAAAAAAAAACCTCCAAGAAATTAAATAGTTAAAATATAATGCTCTCCTAGGCTCAAATATCCAGTAGACAAGCCAGTGCTGTAAAATCACATTACATTCTACGGGGGCGCTGGGGTCGTTCCAATTCAAGTGATCCAAATCTGAACATTTTTTTACCTGACATATTAGGACATTTATTTTGTTAGGTGCTTTTTTGAAGTCCTACTTTAGTGAATTAAAAATACAGCAAGTTTTGAATTTTATCTTGATTAGTTATTTTTTTATTGATTTCTAAAGTTTGGAAAAAGCCTGAATTTTGGCCTTGTATGACTATCTTAATTCTACCACAAGATATGATAAATAATGTGAAGAGATGGGAAAGGCGCCATTTTGTTCAGAACTGTACCTTCTTTTATTTGATATATCACAAGGCTGTTTTGAGAAGTCACAAATTTTTATGAGCGATTTCAAATAAAAAATTTTAAAAAAATGCATATGCGATACTTGTGTTTTTGGTTACATTTGTTCAGTGATTCAGGCTGGCATATTTGTAAAATTATATTTCCAAGCACGATTTTCTAAATCCAGCTATCATAATCAAATAGGTTTAATACTAAATTAAAAGAATCCATATTTTGACACCTTTTTTAAATATACATGCAACTATTTTATTATTACGTCACTAGACATGTCCTTTTTAAAGTTTTTAAAAATAGTACAGTAGTTAAATCAGCAAGCTAAAAAATAAAATATAAGCTAGCCTTAAACAATTAATAGTAAGTAATTACACTGAGCTTTTATCATCAATTTGTCCCTTCTACTGAGTGAAATGTAATCTTGTCCACAATCTTCGTAACAATGGACATTTCCCTACCATAGAGTGAATGGTAGGTAGTTTCACCATGACTAAAATTACAAAACTTACCGTAAGTAGTTTTTAAAGATTTATCAATTTAAATTTCCTTTTGGGATTCGGACTAACCCTTTAAGAACTGTCAGCGAGTCACAGAAACGTTCTACAAAAGTCTTCTGCACTTTTAGAAACAGTGTTAAAAATCCATCGGTCACCAGATATCCACTGTTTATAAGTTACGCTATGTACCATGGCCTCTTCTTGGAGAGCAATTACTGGAGGACATTTTTTGCAGATATTTATGTAACAGTTTTAACTCTTTTCTGGACACATTCTTTGTTATCACAAAGGTTTTACTCCTTCAATCATAAGCTTAGGGTTCTGGTGTGCTGCACATACACATCCTGAGTGTGCACCACTACCACCAGCCAAGACAATTCATAGGTCAGCAAGTTCTGAAAATCCTACCTTGGCAGAAGTTGAATTTAAAAATAAAGAGAAAAAAAATGTAAAAAAATTACTGTATATACTCGAGTATAAGCCAAGAATTTCAGCCCATTTTTTTAGGCTGAAATTGCCCCTCTCGGCTTATACTCGAGTCATACCCAGGGGTCTGCAGGGGAGGGGGAGTGGCAGCTGTCTAAGCATACTCACCTGCTCCTGGCGCGGTCCCTGCTTTCCCGGCGCTGGCAGCTTCTTCCTGTACTGAGCGGTCACATAATACCGCTCATTACAGTAATGAATATGGACTCCACTCCCATAGGGGTGGAGCCGCATATTCATTACTGTAATGAGCGGTACCATGTGACCGCTCACTTCAGGAAGAAGCTGCCGGCGCCGGAAAAGCAAAGCAGGAACCGCGCCAGGAGCAGGTGAGTATAAGCAGTGCGCGATATTCACCTGCTCCTCGTTCCATCGCAGTCAGCCGCCGCTGCGTCTTCTGCAATGACGCTCACGTGGTGACGCGATTAGTGCGTGCCGCCCTCTGCCTGAGCAGTCAGTGCAGTGGACGGGGAACGTAGCGGCGGCTGGCGGCGGTGGAACGCGGAGCAGGTGAATATAGCAAGTGCCGGGGACCTGAGCGACGAGAGGTGAGTATGCAAATTTTTTTTTATCGCAGCAACAGCATATGGCGCAAATGTCTGTATGGAGCATCTTATGGGGCCATAATCAGCATTTTTGGAGCATTACATGGGGCAAATGACTGTATGGAGCATCTTATGGGGCCATAATCAGCAATATATGGGGCACTACACAGGGCAAATGTATGTATGGAGTATCTTATGGGGCCATAATCGGCATTATATGGGGCATAACATGGAGCAAATGACTGTATGGAGCATCTTATGGGGCCATAATCAGCAATATATGGGGCATTACATTGGGCAAATCACTGTATGGAGCATCTTATGGGGCCATAATCGGCATTATATGGGGCATTACATGGGGCAGATGACTGTATGGAGCATCTTATGGGGCCATAATCAGCAATATATGGGGCATTACATTGGGCAAATCACTGTATGGAGCATCTTATGGGGCCATAATCAGCATTTGTGCAGCATTATATGGGGCTTATTTTGTATGGAGTATGGGGTCATCATGAACTGTATGGAGCATTATATGGGATTCCTGATTCAATATGGATATTCAAAAACACTTAACCTACTGATGTCTCAATTAATTTTCCTTTTATTGGTATCTATTTTTATTTTTGACATTTACCGGTGGCTGCTGCATTTTCCACCCTAGGCTTATACTCGAGTCATTAAGTTTTCCCAGTTTTTTGTGGCAAAATTAGGGGGGTCGGCTTATACTCGGGTCGGCTTATACTCGAGTATATACGGGTAAGGTAGGTCTCTTTCAAATTAGCAAGAAGCAGACTCTTTGGACATGAACTTTCTTGCCGTTCACCTTCACAGACACACAATATTTTTTGTCAGGCATAATTTGGCTCACTTCATCACAACTGTAAAAAACTTTCACTTTATCCACTATAGATGTATCTAACGATTTCCCTGGTTTATGATAATTTTTCTTTTCCATAGACCCTACATTTTTAGACCACAGGGTGAACAGAACTGAATTTGAGATTTTCAAATTGACAATGTGCATATACCATATATACTCAAGTGTAAGCCGAGATTTTCAGCCCATTTTTTTAGGCTGAAAGTGCTCCTCTCTGTTTATACACGACTCATTGTCCCTGGGGGGTCGGCGGGGAAGGGGGAGCGGCGGCTGTGACATACTCATCTGCTCCTGGCGAGGTCCCTGCATCTCCGATGGTCTCCAGGCGCCGGCAGCTCTTCCAGCTTTGAGTGGTCACATGGTACCGCTCATTACAGTAATGAATATGGACGCGACTCCACTCCCATACGGGTGGAGCCGCATATTCATTACTGTAATGAGAGGTACCAGTGACAGCTCAACGCTGGAAGAAGCTGTCAGCACCCAGAGAAGACCATCAGGGAAGCTGCCAGGGACCGCTCCGGGAGCAGGTGAGTATAATGGGGAGGGGGAGCACGAAGATATTCACCTGTCCTCGTTCCCCCACCGAGCGCCTTCTTCCGCATCATCTGCCTGTGACACTCAGGTCAGAGGGCGCGATGACATGGTTAGTGCGCCCTCTGCCTGAGCGTCAGTGTGGAGGACGAGGAAGACACAGCGGCACCTGGCGGTGGAACGGGGAAAGGTGACTATAGCAAGTGCCGGGGGCCTGAGCGGCGAGAGGTATGTCTTTTTTTTTTTTAATCGCAGCAACAACATATGGGGCATAATAGTCTATGGAACAACTTATGGGACCATAATCAACATTTGTGCAGCATTACAGGTCCTTCTCAAAAAATTAGCATATAGTGTTAAATTTCATTATTTACCATAATGTAATGATTATAATTAAACTTTCATATATTATAGATTCATTATCCACCAACTGAAATTTGTCAGGTCTTTTATTGTTTTAATACTGATGATTTTGGCCTACAACTCCTGATAACCCAAAAAACCTGTCTCAATAAATTAGCATATCAAGAAAAGGTTCTCTAAATGACCTATTACCCTAATCTTCTGAATCAACTAATTAACTCTAAGCACATGCAAAAGATACCTGAGGCTTTTAAAAACTCCCTGCCTGGTTCATTACTCAAAACCCCCATCATGGGTAAGACTAGCGACCTGACAGAGGTCAAGAAGGCAATCATTGACACCCTCAAGCAAGAGGGTAAGACCCAGAAAGAAATTTCTCAACAAATAGGCTGTTCCCAGAGTGCTGTATTAAGGCACCTCAATGGTAAGTCTGTTGGAAGGAAACAATGTGGCAGAAAACGCTGTACAACGAGAAGAGGTGACCGGACCCTGAGGAAGATTGTGGAGAAGGACCGATTCCAGACCTTGGGGAACCTGAGGAAGCAGTGGACTGAGTCTGGTGTGGAAAGGCGTGTGCAGGAAATGGGCTACAGGTGCCGCATTCCCCAGGTAAAGCCACTTTTGAACCATAAACAGCGGCAGAAGCGCCTGACCTGGGCTACAGAGAAGCAGCACTGGACTGTTGCTAAGTGGTCCCAAGTACTTTTTTCTGATGAAAGCAAATTTTGCATGTCATTCGGAAATCAAGGTGCCAGAGTCTGGAGGAAGACTGGGGAGAAGGAAATGCCAAAATGCCTGAAGTCCAGTGTCAAGTACCCACAGTCAGTGATGGTGTGGGGTGCCATGTCAGCTGCTGGTGTTGGTCCACTGTGTTTCATCAAGGGCAGGGTCAATGCAGCTAGCTATCAGGAGATTTTGGAGCACTTCATGCTTCCATCGGCTGAAATGCTTTATGGAGATGAAGATTTCATTTTTCAGCACGACCTGGCACCTGCTCACAGTGCCAAAACCACTGGTAAATGGTTTACTGACCATGGTATTACTGTGCTCAATTGGCCTGCCAACTCTCCTGACCTGAACCCCATAGAGAATCTGTGGGATATTGTGAAGAGAAAGTTGAGAGACGCAAGACCCAACACTCTGGATGAGCTTAAGGCCGCTATTGAAGCATCCTGGGCCTCCATAACATCTCAGCAGTGTCACAGGCTGATTGCCTCCATGCCACGCCGCATTGAAGCAGTCATTTCTGCCAAAGGATTCCCGACAAAGTATTGAGTGCATAACTGAACATTATTATTTGATGGTTTTTTTGTTTGTTATTAAAAAACACTTTTATTTGATTGGACGGGTGAAATATGCTAATTTATTGAGACAGGTTTTTTGGGTTATCAGGAGTTGTAGGCCAAAATCATCAGTATTAAAACAATAAAAGACCTGACAAATTTCAGTTGGTGGATAATGAATCTATAATATATGAAAGTTTAATTGTAATCATTACATTATGGTAAATAATGAAATTTAACACTATATGCTAATTTTTTGAGAAGGACCTGTATATGGGACATAATAGTCTATGGAGCATCTTATAGGGCCATAATCAGCATTTGTGCAGCCTTATATGGGGCAAATGTGTCTATGGAGCATCTTATGGGACCATAATCAACATTTGTGCAGCATTGCATGGGGCAAATGTCTCTATGGAGCATCTCATGGGGCCATAATCAGCATTTGTGCAGCATTATATGGGGCAAATGTCTCTATGGAGCATCTTATGTGGCCATAATCAGCATTTGTGCAGCATTATATGGGGCAAATGTCTGTATGGAGCATCTTATGGGGTCATAATCAGCATTTGTGAAGCATTATATGGAGCAAATGTCTGTATGGAGCATCTTATGGGGTCATAATCAGCATTTGTGAAGCATTATATGGAGCAAATGTCTGTATGGAGCATCTTATGAGGCCATAATCAACATTTGTGCAGCATTATATGGGGCATATTTTAATACGGAACATCTTATCGGGCCCATCATAAATTTTATGGAGCATTATATGGGGCGTATTTTGTATGGAGCATCTTATGGGGCCCATCATGAACTGTATGGAGCATTATATGGGGCTCCTGATTCAATATGGATATTCAAAAACACTTAACCTACGGATGTCTCAATTAATTTTACTTTTATTGGTACCTATTTTTATTTTTGACATTTACCGGTAGCTGCTGCATTTCCCACCCTAGGCTTATACTCGAGTCATTAAGTTTTCCCAGTTTTTTTGTGGCAAAATTAGGGGTCTCTGCTTATACTCGGGTCGGCTTATACTCGAGTATATACGGTAGTTATTTTTTGAAATATGATCCATTTGAGATCCCAAGTTGAATTTTGGTACAGATGTGGCTCAGACTATAGGAGGCACATGTTCATTTTTTGAAAATGTTATATCATACTGATTTTTTGGAAATAATTTTCAAAATTTTTTCATTTGAGTCTGCATGGGTAAAATATTAAAAGATACTCTTGTGACATATCAGGTGAAAGCCTGTACAGTTCTGAGTGGCATGCTTTTGCATATTTATGTAAGGGAAGAACCTAAGAGTGCACAGAGCATGCGCTGTGAAAATTCAGAAGACTGCAGTCACACAGAGGGACTGCAGACTTTCATCTCAAACATGAACGCACCCTTTAAATATAAAATGCAGACCTGCAGCCAATCCCAACAGCATGTAATACCTTCACTGTCAGGATTCAGCTCTGCTTGCTGGTTCCAGCAGTCATCACATGACCACTTCACTCATATGCGATATACACACTTACAGTCACGTGACAACGAGCTTCTCACAGTTTTTCACTGAACATTGAATTAGGATGAGCAGCTCGTCGGTATGTGACAAAGTGTGCAAATCCCATATGTGCTTGGGATAGGATGGGGGGCGCCAAATTGAATCGTTGCCCTGGGTGATAGTAAACCTAGATACATCTCTGGGTTGAGAGACCATCAGTTAGTCAGGAGCCGAGGTTGCAGCATAAAACTTTCCAGGGGCCACATTACAGCAGCCTGAATGCAGCCTAAGGGTATGTGCACACGATGCAGATTTAGTGCAGAATTGGTGCAGAACTGCAGCAGATTTTTCTGCTGCAGAACTGCACTGTGATTTACAGTACAATGTAAATCAATGTGAAAAAAAAAGCTGTGCACATGGTGCAGAAAAATCTGCGCAGAAACGCTGCAGATTTCAAAGAAGTGCATGTCACTTTTGTGCGTTTCTGCAGAGTTTCTGCATCCCTCCATTAAGGCCATGTTCACACTTTGCGGGTTTTACCGCGGATCCGCGGCGATTTTGATGCTGCGGATCCGCAGCAGTTTCCATAGAGTTTACATTTACATGTAAACCCTATGGAAACCGCAAACCGCTGTGCACATGCTGCGGGAAAAACCGCGCAGAAACGCAGCGGTTTACAACCCGCAGCATGTCACTTCTTTGTGCAGAATCGCTGCGATTCTGCACACATAGGAATGCATTGAACCGCTTACTTCCCGCATGGGGCTGTGCCCAAGTTGCGGGAAGTAAGTGGATAATGTGCAGATGGTACCCGGGGTGGAGGAGAGGAGACTCTCCTTCAGGCCCTGGGAACCATATTTGTGTGTAAAAAAAAAAGAATTAAAATAAAAAATAATGATATACTCACCTCTCAGCGCTGCACGCGGCCGTCCGGTCTGGGTTGCTGTGCGAGCAGGGCCTGAGATGACGTCGCGGTCACATGACCGTGACGTCGCGGTCACATGACCGTGACGTCATGAAGGTCCTTCTCGGCACAGCATCTTTGGAACCGGACCGCCGCATGCAGCGCCGAGGAGATCCGGACATCAGAGGGTGAGTATATAACCAATTTTTATTATTTTTACCATTACTATTGATGCTGCATATTGCTGCATATGCAGCATCAATAGTATAGGAGTAAACCCGCAGAGGACGCCGCAAAGTGTGCACATAGCCTAATAGAAATCTGAAGTGGTAAAATCTGCACAAAAAACACATAAAAAATGCTGCACAGAAAACGCACACAAAAAACGCATAAAAAAACGCACCTGTGGATTCTGCCAGGAGATGCAGATTTAGTGCAGAAAATTCTGCACCACATTTCCTACGTGTGCACATAGCCTTACTTTGTAAATCTTTTGTGTTGTTTACTGTATTTCAAAAAGTACTTCATATTCAGTGTTTTTAGAAATGCATCCACATGCTTAAGAAACAATCTCATTACATAGGGGAGCACGTTTCCACCTGCAGAAATGTCTTCAATAAATCTGCCACAAGAATCAGTAGAATTGTGAATATACTAATTAAAACTTTAATATACTAATGAATGCGATACAGGAGATAATGAAAAAAGGAGTACAATCTTAATGCACTACAAAACTGTGTTCTAATGTAAAATGTCACTCCCAAATCTATTCTGCATTAGTTTTCAGCTGCTAGATGCAAACAGAAGAGTTTTCACTGATGTCTGTTTTAACGCACACAGATCTAGAAAAAGGGGACTGTATTCTCTATATTGTATCTTAATCTTACAAAAACAGTAATTTGAAAAAATACCACAAGGGGGCAGCATCAAATGAGGATTTCTGCATGAAAGGGAACTTTATCACTCTTTAATCTGTATTCATGTGGTCACAGGGCCTGATGAAAAGAAGTTGCCTCACTTAAATGGTTAAAATTGAAATGTGCATGGAGACTCTACAGAGCAACAGACTTTAAACCATGGCTCCATCAAGAGGAATATAGATTTGCCATTCTACAGGATGCCAGCTTAAGTGACCACGACCCTAGCTGGAAGAATACAGATCTGCTCCATTGACCATCACTAAACCCATGGAGATGTTCAGAGAAGCCAGGTTGGGACAATCAGGGCACCTGGCCTCGTACCTCAATGGACTGTCAGCTTCCTAAGCTTGTGTTTGGTGCCACTGGTGGGGGTAGTCGGGCCCAGGAAGCCCCAAAGTTGCAGCTGCTCTAATCCCAGTGAGTCAGTGGAATGGCGAAACCGTAATTTGCATCATCTTGGGTATTTGCTGGGACAGTTCTACATGTTATTGTCGATTAGTGGTTCAATAAATTATTGCCATACATTTTTAACTTTCATAAAAATAATAAAAGTAATAATAATAATTGCAATATGTTTGTATAGACAAGCAACTTTGCAACTTACCTTTTATTAAAAATATTCTCCATTCACAAGAATGGATAGTTTTGTCCGTCTATAGTTTACAGCTTGTTGCCTAGGTTACTAGCCACCTTACAGTCTCAGACTGGCTGGTTGCCTAGGTAAAGAACATGTGCTCTTCCAAATTCTTTGATTTAGAGCCTGCAAGCACCAGGGTGACTCTAGCCAGATAAGTCCTGCCCCAGGAACAAAGCTGTGTCGGATAGTATCATGAGACAGCGCTCGGTTAAGGCTTGCGGTGCAGGTCTGCTGCTGGTCTGAACTGTCAATCTTCAAAATCACAGCATCCCCAGCAACATGAAGGTGTGAGGCAGAGGAGCGGTGTGCTCCCGAACACTCCTTTTAAGCATAAAGTTAAAATGCGGAGCACAATGTCTATTATATATGACTTTACACGCACATCCATGTTGTGACGCCGCATAGATATTGTAGTACATCTTTCTCTGTCTGAGATTTAATGCAATGTGCTTCACAATGAACTAAACACTGATCTAACTAAGGGTACGCTCACAGGAGCATAAAACACGGAAGAGTGCCATCTCATGTTTTATCGGATGGCACTAGGACCAATATTATTGTATGGGGCAGTGAAGATCAGCGATTAGTTTCCCAGGCCGACTCGGCATGAGAAAACAATCACAGTATGCTGTGATGGCTCAAGTGTTCGGACCACGCGCCCCATACAAGTCTATGAATGAGTATGAAACATCGGACTGCACTCGGATGTCATCCCATTGCAGTCCAATGTATGAGCACAGAGACCATGGAAAAGATCGAGAAATTGTGTTCTTCATCTTCTCTGCCCCTGTGCGGCGGTCCTCTCTAGAGTTGAGCAAATTTTTCAGCAGTGAATATTGTTTTTGAAATAGTAGCCAAACGTCATTGGAGTCAATGGTAGTAGAAATGAACAAATATGTTCGTAACCGATCAAACAAATTTGGCACGAACATGGCAAATTCAGATTCGATGACCAAATCCGAACATATTCGCTCAACTCTAGTTCTCTCATGCAAGAGAACTGGATCACATTCAGATGACACTTGGTTCACACTCAGAGTTTGATCTAAGTGTCCGCAGCTTAATCAGCCCGATTCACTCGCAGGAGAGAATCGATGCCAGTGTGAGCGTACCCCAAAACTTTAAAACAGGTAGGTGAGTGCAGCAAACATCAATGGATAATATCTTATCACTGAGGACGTCTCAAGACTTAGGAAGTCACATATGGATGACGTCACAACAAACATGTTTTTCACGGTGCGTAATACATGTGTAAGAGCTCAATGCACATGATGAAAATATTAAAGTTACCATCCACCATGAAAAATTACTATACATATCTGATATATATTCCCCCTACCTGATGCCCTCCTTTTACCTCCCGATGCCTCCTCCGCTCAGATCACAGTGCCATTCCTCCTGCTTCCAAGATGACTGCATTAGTAGCATTATCCCACAGAACAGGAAAGGCAGGGGAGGTGCAATTTAGAGCTTGCTCACATACGGCTTTTTTTTTGGTACACTTTTTTTTTAGGGTAAAAAAAAAAGCGGCACTTTACAATGCCAGACAAAGGAATGAGATTTCTGTAACCTCATTCACATGTTGCTTATTTTTTCCTTAGGGATTTGACCAACATTTTATTTTAAATGTGCAGCATGTCAGCCCTTAGTTTTTTTGCAGCACTTTTCTCCCAAATGAATGGGGAGGGGGGATGCAAAACAAACGCAAGTAAAAATGTGCTGAAAACTAGCATATTTTATGAATGTTTTTCTGCAGATGTGTTAGATTTGCCACTGCATTTTCTATGTGACTGCTGCAGCCATCAGGAGGAATAGAATGCCAATCTGAGGGAAGGGAAAATGAATGCACCAGATAGGGGGACTATAGATGAGAGACGTATATGTATACGGGAGACGGCATTTTTAGTCCTGGGGTGGAGGGTCACTAACTTCTTACTGTAGAAACACTATTTTGGGATATATATATATATATATGTGTGTATATATATATATATATATATATATATATATATACACACATACACATACACATACACACACTGCTAATAAAATAAAGGGAACACTAAAATCCCACATCCTATATGTCACTGAATGAAATATTCCAGTTGCAAATCCTTATTCATTACATAGTGGAATACGTTGAGAACAATAAAACATAAAAATGATCAATGTAAATCAAAATTAATATCCCATGGAGGTCTAGATGTGTTGAGGAGCAATAAAACCTAAACGTTATCAACGTAAATCACAACTAATATCCCACGGAGGTCTGGAGGTGGCATGATACTCAAAATCAAAGAGGAAAATCAAATTATAGGCTCATCCAACTTCAGTGGAAATGCCTCAAGACAAGGAAATGATGCTCAGTAGTGTGTGTGGCCCCCATGTGCCTGCATGACCTCCCTACAATGCCTGGGCATGCTCCTGATGAGGCGGCAGGATGTTCTCCTGAGGGATCTCCTCAAAAATGTGGATTGAAGCATCAGTCAACTCCTGGACAGTCTGTGGTGCAACGTGGCATTGGTAGATGGAACAAGACATGATGTCCCAGAGGTGATCGATTGGATTCAGGTTTGGGGAATGGGCAGGCCATAGCATAGAATCAACACCAACACCAGGCAGGAACTACCGACTCACTTCAGCCACATGAGGCCTAGCATTGTCATGCATCAGAAGAAACCCAGGGCTCATGGCATATGGTCTCACAATGGACTTCAGGCCCTCATACCACCCTCATGGAGTCTGTTTCCGACAGCTTGAGCAGACACATGGATACTAGTTTTCATTTTGCAGGGCTCTGGCACTGCGCCTCCTTGCACTAAGGAGGAGGTAGTGGTCCTGCTGCTAGGTTGTAGCCCTCCTACGGAACCCTCCATGTCTCTTGCTGTACTAGCCTGTCTCCTGGTATCTGCTGTATGCTCTGGACACTGTGCTGACAGGCACAGCTATCCTTCTTGTTACAGATCGCCTTGATATACCATCCTGGATAAGCTGCACTACCTGAGCAACTTCTGTGGTGAGAACAGACAAAATGCCCAAAGTGACCAAAACAACAGCCAAAAAGGATGAGAACAGAGAAATGGCCTGTGGTCATCCCCCTGTAGAACCACTCCTTAATAGGGGTTATCTTGCCAATTGCCATAATTTCTACCTGTTGTCTGTTCCATTTGCACAACAGAAGGAGAAATTGATTCACAATCAGTGTTGCTTCATAACTGGACAGGTTGATCTCACAGACGTGTGATTTAGTCAGAGTTACATTGTTTTGTTGTAGTGTCCCCTTTATTTTTTTGAGCAGTGTATAATATAGATGTATATATGTGTATATATATATATATGTATATATATATACACACACACACACACACATTATATATATATATATATATATATATATATATATATATATATATATATATATACACACACACATGTATGTAATGTATGTAGCTGTATGCATGTATGTAGCTGTATGCATGTAGCTTTATGCATGTATGTAGCTGTATGCATGTATTTATGTATGTATGTATGTATGTATGTGTGTGTATATATTTATCTTTTTTATTTACATGATCTATGAGGATGGTTAGAAACAGATGTCATCTTTATAACTTTGTGCTTCCCAGAAAATACTGTGCATATGTGCTTTAGGGTACCGTCACACAGTGCAATTTTGATCGCTACAACGGCACGATTTGTGACGTTCCAGCGATGCATTTATGATATCGCTGTGTCTGACACGCTACTGCGATCCGGATCCCCACTGAGAATCGTACGTCGTAGCAGATCGTTTGAAACTTTCTTTCGTCGTCTAGTGTCCCGTTTTGGCGGCATGATTGCATTGTGTGACACAGGTTGTATACGATGTGCGCACAGTAACCAACGGCTTCTACATCGCAAATACGTCATGAAATTATCGCTCCAGCGCCGTGTATTGCAACGCGTGACCGCAGTATACGACGCTGGAGCGATACTTACGAATCGTGCCGTCGTAGCGATGAAAATGGCACTGTGTGACGGTACCCTTAAGCTATTCTAACACATCTACATCAACACCAAAATAAACACAGTTAAAGGGATTACAGGCACACAATTGAATATTCTGTCACTCCTCTTTACAGAAATGAAGTTGCTTTTGAGGAAGTGTGCTTTAATAAGAAGGGAGCGGGGACATTGACGAATGGGAATGACATGGAGGAGAGAGTGTAAGCAGGACAATATGAGCATGTTACCGGGCCAAGGCCTATTTGTCACTGACTATCCTGAATGACTTCCACCTCTCATAAGGGGCCTATTATTCTGAAATTTAGTTATTATACTGCAGTTATTTGGACATATATTATGAAGGTGATGACAGTTAATAACAGAAATCTTCGGCATGCACTCTTTTTACATAAAGTTCACACCACGGTTCTCTGCAATTCTTAAGGGTGAATGGAATATTGCAAGAAAGACTGGCTGAAATACACCCGGGCTTTTAAAAAGACTGTTTAAATGCATACAAAAGTATCCAGCACACCGTTCCACAAAGGATGGAGCTAATAGTTAAAGAAAAGTAGCCATAACCCAAACGTGCCTATAAAACACAAGTTAATGTGCTCCAATGACACACGCATGGCTGCGGCACACAAATGCAGAAAGAGCAGAATTAAATTACAGTTTTTACATGAATGTGATCACAATTATAAAACTGAAACAGTATATAGTATTACACATAACATAATGAGAAACGAGCCTTGAGAAGTGCTATTCTTATAAGGCAGGAGCAGTTCACATAGAAAGATAAAAGGGAACCGGTCACCTGGTTCATGCTGCCTGAACCGTGCATTTTTGCATCCGTGTAGGTTTTACCCAGAAACTCAGGAAAAAAACAAACAAACAAAAAAAAAAAAACAGACTTTAAAAAGCCGTCAGGGACCTGCCTCAGACGAGTCATCCAAGATGTGTCTCCCCAATCTCATCTCTGTGACGGACACGTCTCTCCATATGCACACACAGAGCAGCAACACACCTAATGGCTTCATGCAGGCTGTGGGACGCGCAGCATGAATCACATTGGGTTAACCCTTTAATATTTTAAAGGGAACCTGAGTGTCAAAGGGAGGCCCATTACTTGACTCCTTAAAATGTCAGGGCCTGCACCTTGCTGCCATCCCCTTTTCTCAGCAAGTCACTAATACTAGGACTCACTGAGACGCGGGGTTACAATCCTACACTATGTACTTAAACGTCACCAAATTAGACACAGCTCAGTAATAAGTCGGGCACTCTGGCGAAAACTTTTGGATGGCAGCACTGAATATATATATGAATAAATATAAATATATATTTTTTTATTTTTTTTCCTTTGCACATGAGAAGTACATTAGTATATTTTTTTTTGTTCAAAATGGTTAACTGGCAATAACATTTTTTTCTTTTTTTTTTTGGCATAAATTGAAAGAAAATAATACACATAAGGCATATTCATCTTCCAGTGCCCAAAAATACAGCACAGGCAGCTCTGGAAGTCTCTACTGGGTCCAGCAACAGTGTCTGGCCCCACTCAGAAGTCACCGCACTGCTGTAGCGTGTAATTAGCTGCAGCGATCAGGTGAATAGATGAAACATCCAAGGACGTGCTCTTCTCGTCCCCACAGCTGAGCTGTAACTTACAAGCAGACACTGCATCCAGAGACAGCGAAGACTTCTGGAGCAGGCAGTGCTGGGTCTGCAAAGGCACTTGGGGTCAGGAATTGCAGCAGGTTTACCGCTGTGTATTTATGCAGTTTCAAACCCGCAGAGGTCAGGTGTTAGGCCAGTCTCACACGTCCAGATAATTCCGGTACCGGAGTTATCCGTGTGCTCACGTGGCACATCAGTGTGGCACATCAGTGTGGCACACGTGCGGCAGCCGTGTGCCGACTGAGGACCACACAGACCGTGCAGGAGACAGTGCTATAGTTAAGCACTGTCCCCCCTGCGTGTGGTGCTGAAGCCGGCATTCATTCCTTCTCCCCAGCAGCGTTCGCTGGAGAGAAGGAATTAAAAATCAAGCGGTTTTTTTTGTGTGTTTAAAATAAAGTTCGTGGTCACCTCCCGCCTCCCACCCCCTGTGCGCCCGCCCGCTCGCTTGAATTAAAATACTCACCCAGCTCCCGCGATACTTCCTCTCAGCGCCAGCAGCTTGTCCTGTGTGAGCGGTCACGTGGTGCCGCTCATTACAGGGATGAATATGCGGCTCCACCTCCCATAGGGATGGAGCCGCATATTCATCACTGTAATGAGCGGCACCACGTGACCGGTCACACAGGACAAGCTGCCAGCGCTGAGAGGAAGCATAGCGGGAGCTGGGTGAGTATTTTAATGCAAGTGGGAGGGCGCACAGGGGGTGGGAGGCGGGAGGTGACCACGAACTTTATTTTAAACACAAAAAAAACAAAACACCACACCACACGCAGGGTGGACAGCACTTACTGTAGCGCTGTTTCTCCTGCGGCGGTACGTGCACACGGAGGAGAGTGCACACTGTTCTCCATGTGCACGTGTGTGGGACGCTTTGCGGATTGTGCTGCCGGAGAAAAGCGGACATGTCTCCGTGTTTTGCACACGGACACACGGTCCGCGAAAAATCACTGACATGTGCAGAGACACATTGATTTTAATGTGTCTACGTGTGTCAGTGTCTCCGGTACGTGAGGAAACTGTCACCACACGTACCGGAGCCAATGACGTGTGAAACAGGCCTTACAGGGTAGTGGACGGGATTTGTAGAAATCCCATGTCCACTCCGTATCATGTATGTGCACCTGTGGATCGCCCAAGGACACTGACATGCAGCATGTCATCTTCTCTAGCAGAGACGTTAGTCTCCACAACAAAAATTTCCACTATAGAATGTATTGGATGCAGTAAGTCAGCGCGGTTCAGTGAACACATGAGGATTTACCTGCGTGACCAGAAAGCAGCAGTTTGGGCATAGTGAAAATATGCTGCGTCCAAAGCACTGCTAATTCCTGAACCCTAAAAGGTGAGCATTCCTGCATTTATTTTAATTAATCCATAGAAAAAGATTGCTGGACATCTCCATTAAATATATGTTATTAGGGATAACTGGGGTCTTCCTCGCCCTTCTAGGGCTTGCTGTTCCTAGTTCCATGTAAGCAGGCTGCCTTCTTATTACAGAGGTTGAAATCTGTGGTGGAAAAAAATAAACCTAAGGAAAAGACATCGACATTAGCTCAGTGGAGCTGAAACTCGGGGCGCTCTCACCGGTAATAAAAACATTTATAATGGTTAGATAACTGGGCAACAGCATCTCCAAATCTGCATGGTGGTTTGTTGGATGTTCTCAGCAAAAATGTAGTCCAAAAAGGGCCACCGGTGAACTGTGGACAGGGTCACGGGTGCCCACTGCTCACTGGTGTATATGGGGGGAGAGAGATAGACTATAGGGTTAAAAGCCACTGAAGCAAAACTCATAGTGGCTATAATAGAAAGGTGCCTCATAGGGCATCGTGGGGCACCACAGCTGCAGATCAGCCATAGTGCCAATGCCGACCTGTCCACAGCCAAAATGCCTACAAAGGATCATCAGAATACACTACGAGAGGAAAGCAACCAGCAACCAATGCAGGGGAAGCTCTGCTAGGAAACCTTGGCTCCTGGATTTGGATGTACCATGTATCACCTACTTCAAAATTAAGACTTCGTCATTGTACGGTTATTCCCTAATGGTAGGATAATGTGCCCTGTACACTGCAAAAACGTGACTATGAATGATTTGAGGAACAGTAGTTCTATAACCTGGTTTCCAAAATGTCCCAAATCTTATCTAGGTAAACTTTGGGATGTGCTGCAAGAACAAGTCCTATTCATTGAGAAACTCTGGAAGTTGTGGCTACAGCTTATTTCCACACACAAGTGTAGTCGGCAGTATTGTAATAAGGCTTCAATGCAAACCTGTGAATGAGGCCAAGAACTCCCGTCCCGTGGGTGTAATTGCATCTTCTAGAGATCACACAATGAGTGTGAGTGATATGGGTTTATCAAAGCAGTAACGAAAGAAGATTGTAAGCTGTACTAAGTAGATCACTACCTGTGAACAGGTTTTTACTCTCCCATCTGAGAGCAGCATGATGCAGGGGCACAGACCCCGATTCCAATGATGTATCACTTACTGGGCTGCTTACAGCAAGTTTGATAAAATCCTTGTTTTATCTGCTGCAGATCCACCAGTTCTCTAATGCGAAGCTCTGTATAGCCCCATCTGCGCCACTGATTGGCAGCTTTCTGTGTACACTGTGCATAGGCAGAAAGCTGCCGATCAGTGGTGGGGTCGTAGTTATAAAAAGCTCATGAATATAGAACCCTGAATGGTTTACTAGTCCTATAATGATAATCTCCTGCCTATAAAACTGTGATTTTATCAAAAGTACTTCAAGCAGCCCAGCAAGTGACATCACTGGAATCAGGGAATCTGTCTTTACATCATGCTGCTCTCAGATTCCCTTTAAACCAACAAAAATCCATCTACTTTTTGCATTATAAATTGCAGTGTAGAACATTACGATAATTAAAGTAAAACAGAGGAGTACAATATTTAGAGTCCAATTTATTATCGCTTTTTATGAAGTGTGATTTTTACTCTAAAATGAAGAGGGGAAAAAAAAACCTTGAGATAATTTTGTGCCCATCTTATTGAATTTATTGTAAAAAAACAACAGCCTGAGAAAAAAAAACAAAAAAACAACTAAAACTACACATGGTGAATTGGGGTCTTAATATTCATCCTACAAATATAACAGGGTGGGTTTATGTGTTCTTCATAAATGACAGGTTTCTGTATTAGTCTCTGGGAAAGCTGGGTTATAGGTGTTGCTATCCAGCTTTCCTAAACTTGTGAGAAGCAGAGCCGCCCCATCCTGCAGCAGCACAGATGTATACGGATGTAGGTCTGGCAGATCTGCACTTCTGGATGTAGGAGAGGAGCTTTTCCAGGAGAGCACGCATGCTGCTAATTGAGAAGTGCTGCTGTTAGAGCCGCATACACATTTACCACTCCTCGCTATTTACCCTTGGAAATGATTAGTTTAACTCCTCACATTCTAAAACCACGATGTCCAAGACTCACGCTTCCTAAATGTCTCCTTACATGCATGCTCCTAAGATGCTGACAGGAAGAAATCTCTCCACTGGCTCACTGACATCTCTTTGTAGACCTGTGTTTTTTCTTTTCCTTTTTTGAGGCCTTTTGCCCTTTCAATCATGAAGCATATTACTATACTGTCAGGAAAAAGCAGAGCTGAACAACAGGGAGCCCAGCTGGGATGGGGAGAGGGCAGGAGGCGCCGGCATTAACATAATAATCCAGCTGCGCTCCCATAGGCCCTGGGGCAGACAGCATATTAGGTAGGCCTCCTGTGCAGACCCTGGCGGAAGCTGCCTGTCAACCCCTGGCAGGTATAGACTACTCAATAGCACCAGCCGCATCCACAGCCAAATGCACAATTACTTGGCCGATAAATACACGAATCCATCTTTTTATGTCTGTTTGGTGTATTTCTTACACTTGACCTATTAATTCTTTACAAATGGCTTTCTGCATGACGGTAAAGTCACTGATCTCTCTCTTTTGATCCAAGGACAAGCATAGGCAATGACACGCTTCTTAAAAGGCATTTAGTAGCGATGGACGGCAAGTTTCAATTTCACATTCACCAGTTTCTATCTAACTTCCCCCCCCAAAAAATTATATTTGCTGCCTGTTGAAATTTGCAATAATGCAAAGCCTCTACAGACACGAAATATACGTGTATAACCAGTCTCCTAGGGCAGGATGGAGCTCGTTAGCGCAGATAGTCTTAGTCATTTCCTAGCGACTTCAACATATCACGGCAGGGGAAATCAGACGGTAACAGGGGGTAACCAACAGGAGTATTATTCAGATGGTGTGTACGGGTGTAATATTGGCCCATCACCACAAGGAAGTGTGCGAGAAAAATAGATTTATTACACACAAGCCTTTGTTTCAGGATTTTTGTTTAGTAGAAAAAATTAGGACAGATGAATATTAAACTGCGCTCGTTGTTTGCAGCGTTTGAGGACTAAGGTGCTTTTGCTGCAGTGTATCACAGATCAAGCAATTCTCAGTCACACTTAGTGATAATAGAGCTACCGCACTTCCCTATATCACTTGAACCTTTCGGCTTTTATTCACAGACTCAGACTACCACTCAGCCTTTTCTTCTCCCTATATGGAATGAGCTATGTGCTCCAACTTCCTATCCCTACATTGTACAAGCAAAAAATGGCGCTTGTCCAGCCCTTCACTTTTATACTGGCTGTAATATCACCCATGATCGGCTGTGCTCAACCATTCGATGGGATAGCTGCAGGACATTATGGGGAAATTTATGTAGCCAGGACTCAAGTTAGTGGCCTGGTTCCTGAGTCTCCAGTGAAGTGACACTGGCATGGTGCATATAGTCGAGCCTATGGCATAAAACGGACCAGTTAATCACACACTATGGGGGAAATATATTAGGACCGCCCTTCTCTTACTCCAGCACACTTTATATTAAGACTTGTGTCTGGGAGTGTATGATGAAGAACACACCTTTTAGAAAACTTGTCCGATTTCTGGCTGTCTGTGTAACAGGAAGTAAATTTGATGCCAACTTCTATCTAATATATAATTGCCTAGAATACTACTTCCTGCAATTTGTGCCAACTTCCGTGGCTTTGTCCGGAGCTAATGTCCGGAGCTATTGTCCGGAGCTATTGTCCGTGGCTAATGTCCGGGGCTAATGTCCGGAGATAAGTGACGTCACCAGTGTCCTACACCCAAGCAGAGCACAGTGGCCCCAGGCAGAGCACAGGGGCCCCAGGCAGAACATGGGGCCCCAGGCAGAGCACAGGGGCCCCAGGCAGAGCACAGGGGCCCCAGGCAGAGCACAGGGGCCCCAGGCAGCATATGGGGCCCCAGGCAGAGCACAGGGGCCCCAGGCAGCATATGGGGCCCCAGGCAGAGCACACACCAAATCGGAGGCCGAGGGGCCCCGCCAACCAAATCGGAGGCCGAGGAGCCCCGCCCACCAAAGCGGAGGCCAAGCGGCCCCGCCCACCAAAGCGGAGGCCGAGGGGCCCCGACCACCACATCGGAGGCCGAGGGGCCCCGCCCACCAAATCGGAGGCCGAGGGGCCCCGCCCACCAAATCGGAGGCCGAGGGTCCCCGCCCACCAAATCGGAGGCCGAGGGTCCCCGCCCACCAAATCGGAGGCCGAGGGGCCCCGCCCACCAAATCGGAGGCCGAGGGGCCCCGCCCACCAAATCGGAGGCCGAGGGGCCCCGCCAACCAAATCGGAGGCCGAGCGGCCCCGCCCACCAAATCGAAGGCCGAGCGGCCCCGCCCACCAAAGCGGAGGCCGAGGGGCCTGGCCCCGCCCACCACATCGGAGGCCGAGGGGCCCCGCCCACCACATCGGAGGCCGAGGGGCCCCGCCAACCAAAGCGGAGGCCGAGGGTCCCCGCCCACCAAATCGGAGGCAGAGGGACCCCGCCCACCAAATCGGAGGCCGAGGGTCCCCGCCCACCAAAGCGGAGGTCGAGGGTCCCCGCCCACCAAATCGGAGGTCGAGGGTCCCCGCCCACCAAATCGGAGGTCGAGGGTCCCCGCCCACCAAATCGGAGGCCGGTCCTCGCCCACCAAATCGGAGGCCGAGGGTCCCCACCCACCAAATCGGAGGACGAGGGGCCCCACCAACCAAAAGTAAGTGCGGCCCCAAAAGTAAGTGCGCCCCCGGGTGCAAAAGTAAGTGCACCCCCCGGGTGCAAAAGTGCGCCCCCGGGTGCAAAAGTAAGTGCGCCTCCGGGTGCAAAAGTAAGTGCGGCCCCGGGTGCAAAAGTAAGCGCGGCTCCGGCCCCGGGTGCAAAAGTAAGCGCGCCCCCCAGTCCCGTGTGTGAAAAGTGCTGCTGTAAAGCTGGTAGCGCTGTTCAAGCACCATGTATTTCCTTCAGGAAATGCCCATCTAATATATAATTGCCTAGGATACTACTTCCTGCAATTTGTGCCAACTTCCGTGGCTTTGTCCGGAGCTAATGTCCGGAGCTAATGTCCGGAGCTAATGTCCGGAGCTAATGTCCGGAGCTAATGTCCGGAGATAAGTGACGTCACCAGTGTCCTACACCCAGGCAGAGCACAGGGGCCCCAGGCAGCATATGGGGCCCCAGGCAGAGCACAGGGGCCCCAGGCAGCATATGGGGCCCCAGGCAGAGCACAGTGGTCCCAGGCAGAGCACAGGGGCCCCAGGCAGCCTATGGGGCCCCAGGCAGAGCACAGTGGCCCCAGGCAGAGCACAGGGGCCCCAGGCAGCATATGGGGCCCCAGGCAGAGCACAGGTGCCCCAGGCAGCATATGGGGCCCCAGGCAGCGCACAGTGGCCCCAGGCAGCATATGGGGCCCCAGGCAGAGCACAGTGGCCCCAGGCAGAGCACAGGGGCCCCAGGCAGCATATGGGGCCCCAGGCAGAGCACAGTGGTCCCAGGCAGAGCACAGGGGCCCCAGGCAGCTTATGGGGCCCCAGGCAGAGCACAGTGGCCCCAGGCAGAACATGGGGCCCCAGGCAGAGCAGTGGCCCCAGGCAGACCACAGGGGCCCCAGGCAGAACATGGGGCCCCAGGCAGAGCACAGGGGCCCCAGGCAGAGCACAGGGGCCCCAGGCAGCATATGGGGCCCCAGGCAGAGCACAGGGGCCCCAGGCAGCATATGGGGCCCCAGGCAGAGTACAGTGGCCCCAGGCAGAGCACAGGGGCCCCAGGCAGCATATGGGGCCCCAGGCAGAGCACAGTGGTCCCAGGCAGAGCACAGGGGCCCCAGGCAGCCTATGGGGCCCCAGGCAGAGCACAGTGGCCCCAGGCAGAACATGGGGCCCCAGGCAGAGCACAGGGGCCCCAGGCAGAGCACAGGGGCCCCAGGCAGCATATGGGGCCCCAGGCAGAGCACAGTGGTCCCAGGTAGAGCACAGGGGCCCCAGGCAGCCTATGGGGCCCCAGGCAGAGCACAGGGGCCCCAGGCAGCATATGGGGCCCCAGGCAGAGCACAGGGGCCCCAGGCAGCATATGGGGCCCCAGGCAGAGCACAGTGGCCCCAGGCAGAGCACAGGGGCCCCAGGCAGAACATGGGGCCCCAGGCAGAGCACAGGGGCCCCAGGCAGCATATGGGGCCCCAGGCAGCATATGGGGCCCCAGGCAGAGCACAGCGATATTTTGGACCACTGTGCGGTGTTTCAGACCCCCTGTGTGATGTCTGGGGCCCTGTTCTTAAGTATATTAAAGATTAAAGTAACGTATATTAAAGTATATTATAGATCAAATTTGACACGTTTATGAGCACCATTGAGTGATATACTCAAGAATGACATAATTTTTCAACATTTTATGGTTTCAAACTGTAAACACTCAGTTTTTTTTACTTCAACCAGAAAACCTTAACGGTTCATAAAAAACTTGACTGTTCAGGATATGATAAAAGCCATAGTATTCTGAATCTTTAACTTATAAAGATACCTTTACATGGGGTGATTATTGGTTCCAGAGAGGCTTTTGGCCGATAATCGTACACATGGCTGGTGACAGGACAATCTAATATATAATTGCCTAGAATACTACTTCCGGCAATTTGTGCCAACTTCCGTGGCTTTGTCCGGAGATAATGTCCGGAGATAAGTGACGTCACCAGCGTCCTACACCCGCTCAGGGTGGACAAAGATATATGCCTTCGTGGTGCGCGGCACTTTTCTGATTGGTTGCCGCCTGCCGCGAGCTGCCATCTAGTGGTTCATATTTTAGCAAATTATGCTGGAAGGCCCAACCCATCTACTTAATCCCATCCATTTAAAAAAAAGGGGTGAGGAGGCGGAAGAGTGAAAGAGACAAGTTCCTAATTGCTGCATAAATGAGGAGTGTGACTTCTCTGCCACAACTATAGGGTAGATGTCTCAATAAATATGGAATTCTCCTATTAAATTATTCCCCATTTTCTATAAGTATTTCACAGTTAACCCTCAATATCTATAGATAGAAGAAGTGTTAAAAATGGGTCTTCCATCAGATCTGATTCCTTCTTCTAATTAATACATGATCTAATATTATACTGGTATGTAGATATCAATGTCAACATGTGGGTCACTTGTGGCGTTTTACCGATGCATTTTACTTATTTCTACGGCTACATGAGACTTGTGACGGCTGCTCTGGAGTATATCTTTATATAGTTTAGTTTAGTGTTGTAATGGAAGTGCTTAGCATGCATGTACAGCTCTGGCGAAAATGAAGAGACCACCACATCAAAACTCTGTCATGGGCAGCCCAATCTCCAGACCTGAACCCCATTGAAAACTTCTGGAATGTAATCAAGAGGATGATGGATAGTTACAAGCCATCAAACAAAGAAAAACTGCTTACATTTTTGCGCCAGAAGAAGTGTGAAAGACTGGTGGAAAGCATGCCAAGACGCATGAAAGCTGTGATTAAAAATCATGGTTGTTCCACAAAATATTGATTTCTGAACTGTTCCTGAGTTAAAACATTAGTATTGTTGTTTCTAAATGATCATGAACTTGTTTTCTTTGCATAATTTTGACCATTTTTCTTTTTCAGAAAAAATGTACAAAATTTCTTGGAAATTCAGAGACGTGTTTGTCAGAAGTTTATAGACTAAAAGATCAATTCACATTTTACTCAAAAATATACCTATAAAGAGAAAAATCAGACAAACTGAACATTTTGCAGTGGTCTCTTAATTTTTGCCAGAACTGTAAGTATATGGAAATACCCATCAGTTAGCTGGCCGGGAACACTAACCTTTGTTGTTGTAGCGCAAGTAAACAGGACAGAGATGGCTGGTAATAAATGTTACATTCTGGCTTATCAGCTGAGAGAACAAAGGTGCATCATGACCCTCAGCCAGCCAGGAGCCCGACCTAAGGGTACCGTCACACAGTGCAATTTTGATCGCTACGACGGTACGATTCGTGACGTTCTAGCGATATCGTTACGATATCGCAGTGTCTGACACGCAGCAGCGATCAGGGATCCTGCTGAGAATCATACGTCGTAGCAGATCGTTTGGAACTTTCTTTCGTCGCTTGATCACCCGCTGACATCGCTGGATCGTTGTGTGTGACAGCGATCCAGCGCTGCGTTCGCTGGTAACCAGGGTAAACATCGGGTAACTAAGCGCAGGGCCGCGCTTAGTAACCCGATGTTTACCGTGGTTACCAGCGTAAAAGTAAAAAAAAACAAACCGTACATGCTCACCATCTGATGTCCGTCCGGTCCCTTGCCGTCCGCTTCCCGCTCTGACTGTCTGCCGGCCGGAAAGTGAGAGCAGATCACAGCGGTGACGTCACCGCTGCACTCTGCTCTCACTGTACGGCCGGATCTGTCAGAGCAGGAAGCGGACGGCAAGGGACCGGACGGACATCAGATGGTGAGCATGTACGGTTTTTTTTTTTTTACTTTTACGCTGGTAACCACGGTAAACATCGGGTTACTAAGCGCGGCCCTGCGCTTAGTTACCCGATGTTTACCCTGGTTACCCGGGGACTTCGGCATCGCTCCAGCGCCGTGATTGCAACGTGTGACCGCAGTCTACGACGCTGGAGCGATAATCATACGATCGCTGCGACGTCACGGATCGTGCCGTCGTAGCGATCAAAATTGCACTGTGTGACGGTACCCTTAGTCAGCCGGTAGGAAACAATACAGGTCCTCCCCCACACCTGTCACTGCACAAGGCCACAATTCACTTCAATTGCTGTGCTTAAAAAGCCCAAGAGGTTCACATTCCCAAGTCTACTCTGACCACAAAAGAAATGTACCATTGGCCCTACAGAATCCCCCCCTGACCCTGCAGTCTCCCCTGAAGTGCTTTCCCTACCTGTTTGATTATCCACTTATCCCCCCTGGTTCCTCCAATTCCTCCCATAAACCCTAAAGCCTTTCCTCATCAGCCTCCCACAGCCCAGCATTAACCCCTAGTTCCACTGCCTGTTAACCCTTCCGACACCTCTCCTTTATTAACTCCAGCACCCCTCCAGAGATACGGAGTGTTCTCTGCATTGTCAAGTGGTGGGAGAAGGGACGTGTGTGTCTCGGTCTTTATAAGTGGGAGGGTGAACTTTTACTGGTGATTTTCATACATTGCCATCATAGATCGTTTTAGTATAAAGATTTGTATATGTGTTGACATTTGCTAAAGTTATACTGCTTTATTGTGATTTAAGTGCAGTCGATTGGCAATAAATTTGTTTTATCTTATCTTTATTCCTCTGAATCAGCGCCAGCATGTGCCATATCAGAAAGTGCAAAGGAACAGAAAATACTTTAGTACAGGGAAAAAAAAAATGGAGACACAATGACACAATCCCTAGGGAGCTGAATAAAGGGAGAATATATTACTAAACTATTGGTATTCTGCCTTGCTTTATCAGGTGCATTGTTTGTTTGTACCTATGTGTTTTAATAATAATCCTGAATATGTTACATGTGTTATTAAAGTAACAGGTACACTTTCAATATTTACCTTGCACAATGCTTTATTGTTTACAGTTAACTTGTCATGTCCAGAAATGCCATCTACCGACAGATATACCGGTAGTAGTAATCTGCAGGTAAATATGGCAGAAAGCCACGTGGGTCAGGGGATACTGGAAACATGGCTACAGGGAGAAGATGAAGTTATATTGTCCAAGCAGATGCAGGGAACTGGTGACCACTCACTACACTGGGCGTGCTGTAAGCCTGCCCCGCACACTCACTGACAGGCTGCTCTTCTGCAGCACCTCTGTGCAGAGGCGACTGTCCATCCCAGAGCAAGGGCAGGCTTATACCAGCTGCTCACAGTATGGCGAGACGTGAATATAGACCGTACAGGCCCTATGACGGAAAGCAGGTGACTTGTTGAAGGAAATAAAGCCATCATCTCCCAGTGAGGAGGCCAGGCAGCATAGTAACGCTATTTACCGGCTGAGTAACCCTATAGCCACATTTAAATGGCGCTATCCAAGGTGACAAATTCCCTTTAATATTAAGCAATATACAGGTTAACTGTTGAAAGGAACAAAGTTAAAGATGTTTTTGCATATGCAGTTCAGAGACTTCTAATATTGATGACCTACACCAAGGATAAGTTATCAGTATCAATATGGGGGGTCCGACCACTGTCTGAAGATGGAGCATCTCTGCAATTTGAGTAGCTCCAGCTGCTGCCAACGGTAACAGCTGATCGGGGGTTGGGTGTCGGACCCAGACCGACTGACATTGATGACTAGACATGAGTGAATACAGTCGGATCCCTCCTTATTCGGCTCGGTAATAGAGCTTACCGAATAGCTGCAGCGGGAACCTGGATCGCTCCCGATAATCGGGTGTCCAGTGCTGGGGCTGTATGTGTCGCGGCTGTGTGACAGTCACTACACATGCATGGAGAGCCTGTGTGTTGTGACTGTCACACAGCCGCGACACATGCAGCTGCGGCTCGGAACAGCTGGTTATTGGGAGCGCTCCAGGTATCAGGGTTCCTGCTGCAGCTATTCGGTAACCTCCATGAGCAAGCTTAATAAGGAGGGATTTGACGATATTCACTCATGTCTTTTGATGACTTATCCTAAGGTAAGGTCATCAATGATAAAGTAGTGGACAACCTCTTTAACCCCTTAGTGACAGAGCCAATTTGGTACTTAATGACCGAGCCAATATTTACAATTCTGGCCACTGTCACTTTATGAGGTTATAACTCTGGAACGCTTTAACAGATCCCGCTGATTCTGAGATTGTTTTTTCGTGACATATTGTACTTCATGTTAGTGGTAACATTTCTTTGATATTACTTGCGATTAGTAATGAAAAAAAAAAGGAAATATGGAGAAAATTTTTAAAATTTAGCAATTTTCAAACTTTGTATTTTTATGCCCTTAAATCAGAGATATGTCACAAAAAATAGTTAATAAATAACATTTCCCACATGTCTACTTTACATCAGCACAATTTTGGAAACAATTTTTTTTTTGTTACGGAGTTATAAGGGTTAAAAGTTGATCAGCAATTTCTCATTTTTACAACAGCGGTTTTTTTTAGGGACCACATCACATTTGAAGTCATTTTGAGGGGTCTATATGATAGAAAATAACCAAGTGTGACACCATTCTAAAAACTGCACCCCTCAAGGTGCTCAAAACCACATTCAAGAAGTTTATTAACCCTTTACGTGCTTTCACAGGAACTGAAACAATGTGGAAGGAAAAAATGAACATTTAACTTTTTTTTGCAAACATTTTACTTCAGAACCATTTTTTTTTTTTTTTTTCGCAAGTGTAAAAACAGAAATTTAACCATAAATTTTGTTGTGCAATTTCTCCTGAATATGCCTATATTCCATATGTGGGGGTAAACCACTGTTTGGGCGCACCGCAGAGCTTGGAAGAGAAGGAGCGCCGTTTTACATTTTCAATGTAGAATTGGCTGGAATTGAGATAGGATGCCATGTCACGTTTGGAGAGCCCCTGATGTGCCTAAACAGTGGAAACCCCCCACAAGTGACACCATTTTGGAAACTAGACCCCTTAAGTAACTTATCTAGATGTGTGGTGAGCACTTTAAACCCCCAAGTGTTTCACGGAAGTTTATAATGTAGAGCCGTGAAAATAAAAAATTGCATTTATTCTACAAAAATTATCTTTTTGCCCCCAAATTTTTATTTTCACAAGGGTAACAGGAGAAATTAGACCACAAAAGTTGTTGTGCAATTTCTCCTGAGTATGTCGATACCCCATAAGTGGGGGTAAACCACTGTTTGGGCGCACTGCAGAGCTTGGAAGAGAAGGAGTGCCGTTTTACTTTTTCAATGTAGAATTGGCTGGAATTGAGATCGGAAACCATGTCGCGTTTGGAGAGCCCCTGATGTGCCCAAACAGTGGAAACCCCCAACAAGTGACACCATTTTGGAAACTAGACTAGACTTAAGGAACTTATCTAGATGTGTGGTGAGCACTTTAAACCCCCAAGTGCTTCACAGAAATGTACAGGTCCTTCTCAAAAAATTAGCATATAGTGTTAAATTTCATTATTTACCATAATGTAATGATTACAATTAAACTTTCATATATTATAGATTCATTATCCACCAACTGAAATTTGTCCGGTCTTTTATTGTTTTAATACTGATGATTTTGGCCTACAACTCCTGATAACCCAAAAAACCTGTCTCAATAAATTAGCATATTTCAACCGTCCAATCAAATAAAAGTGTTTTTTAATAACAAACAAAAAAACTATCAAATAATAATGTTCAGTTATGCACTCAATACTTGGTCGGGAATCCTTTGGCAGAAATGACTGCTTCAATGCGGCGTGGCATGGAGGCAATCAGCCTGTGACACTGCTGAGATGTTATGGAGGCCCAGGATGCTTCAATAGCGGCCTTAAGCTCATCCAGAGTGTTGGGTCTTGCGTCTCTCAACTGTCTCTTCACAATATCCCACAGATTCTCTATGGGGTTCAGGTCAGGAGAGTTGGCAGGCCAATTGAGCACAGTAATACCATGGTCAGTAAACCATTTACCAGTGGTTTTGGCACTGTGAGCAGGTGCCAGGAAGCATGAAGTGCTCCAAAATCTCCTGATAGCTAGCTGCATTGACCCTGCCCTTGATGAAACACAGTGGACCAACACCAGCAGCTGACATGGCACCCCACACCATCACTGACTGGGTACTTGACACTGGACTTCAGGCATTTTGGCATTTCCTTCTCCCCAGTCTTCCTCCAGACTCTGGCACCTTGATTTCCGAATGACATGCAAAATTTGCTTTCATCAGAAAAAAGTACTTGGGACCACTTAGCAACAGTCCAGTGCTGCTTCTCTGTAGCCCAGGTCAGGCGCTTCTGCCGCTGCTTATGGTTCAAAAGTGGCTTTACCTGGGGAATGCGGCACCTGTAGCCCATTTCCTGCACACGCCTGTGCACGGTGGCTCTGGATGTTTCCACACCAGACTCAGTCCACTGCTTCCTCAGGTTCCCCAAGGTCTGGAATCGGTCCTTCTCCACAATCTTCCTCAGGGTCCGGTCACCTCTTCTCGTTGTACAGCGTTTTCTGCCACATTGTTTCCTTCCAACAGACTTACCATTGAAGTGCCTTGATACAGCACTCTGGGAACAGCCTATTTGTTGAGAAATTTCTTTCTGGGTCTTACCCTCTTGCTTGAGGGTGTCAATGATGGCCTTCTTGACATCTGTCAGGTCGCTAGTCTTACCCATGATGGGGGTTTTGAGTAATGAACCAGGCAGGGAGTTTTTAAAAGCCTCAGGTATCTTTTGCATGTGTTTAGAGTTAATTAGTTGATTCAGAAGATTAGGGTAATAGGTCGTTTAGAGAACCTTTTCTTGATATGCTAATTTATTGAGACAGGTTTTTTGGGTTATCAGGAGTTGTAGGCCAAAATCATCAGTATTAAAACAATAAAAGACCTGACAAATTTCAGTTGGTGGATAATGAATCTATAATATATGAAAGTTTAATTGTAATCATTACATTATGGTAAATAATGAAATTTAACACTATATGCTAATTTTTTGAGAAGGACCTGTATAAAGTAGAGCCGTGAAAATAAAAAATCCTTTTTTTCACCTCAAAAACGATTTTTTAGCCTGCAATTTTTTATTTTCTCAAGGGTAACAGGAGACATTGGACCCCAAAATCTGTTGACCAGTTTGTCCTGAGTATGCTGATACCCCATATGTAGGGGGGGGGGCACTGTTTGGGCACCCATTGGGGCTCGGAAGGGAAGGAGCGCGCTTGGAATGCAGACTTTGATGGGATGGTCTGCGGGCGTCATGTTGCATTTGCAGAGCTACTGATGTACCTAAACAGTAGAAACCCCCCACAAGTGACCCCATTTTGGAAACTAGACCCCCCCCCAAAGAGCTTATCTAGATGTGTGGTGAGCACTATGAACCCCCAACTGCTTCACAGAAGTTTATAATGTAGAGCCATTAAAAAAAAAAAAAATCATTTTTTCCACAAAAATGATCTTTTCACTCCCAAATTTTTACTTTCACAAGGGTAACAGCAGAAATTGGACCCCAAAATGTATTGTGCAATTTATGCTGAGTAGGCTTATACCCCATATGTGGGGGGGACGACTGTTTGGGCGCATGGCAGAGCTAGGAAAGGAAAGAAGCGCCGTTTTGGAATGCAGACTTTGATAGAAAGGTCTGCAGGCATTATGTTGCGTTTGCAGAGCCCCTGATGTACCTAAACAGTAGAAACCTCCCACAAGTGACCCCATTTTGGAAACTAGACCCAACAAGGAACTTATCTAGATGTGTGGTGAGAACTTT